>NW_026290805.1:0-30000 GCF_023373465.1 Oncorhynchus keta
ACTTCCCTGGAGACAGAGAACCATCCACTTCCCTGGAGACAGAGAACCATCCACTTCCCGGGAGACAGAGAACCATCCACTTCCCTGGAGACAGAGAACCATCCACTTCCCGGGAGACAGAGAACCATCCACTTCCCGGAGACAGAGAACCATCCACTTCCCGGGAGACAGAGAACCATCCACTTCCCGGGAGACAGAGAACCATCCACTTCCCGGGAGACAGAGAACCATCCACTTCCCTGGAGACAGAGAACCATCCACTTCCCTGGAGACAGAGAACCATCCACTTCCCTGGAGACAGAGAACCACCCACTTCCCTGGAAACAGAGAACCATCCACTTCGGGAGACAGAGAACCATCCACTTCCCTGGAGACAGAGAACCATCCACTTCCCTGGAGACAGAGAACCATCCACTTCCCTGGAGACAGAGAACCATCCACTTCCCGGGAGACAGAGAACCATCCACTTCCCGGGAGACAGAGAACCATCCACTTCCCGGGAGACAGAGAACCATCCACTTCCCTGGAGACAGAGAACCATCCACTTCCCGGGAGACAGAGAACCATCCACTTCCCGGGAGACAGAGAGCCATCCACTTCCCTGGAGACAGAGAACCATCCACTTCCCTGGAGACAGAGAACCATCCACTTCCCTGGAGACAGACAGCCTTTTGAAATTCCAATTTCCAACAACAACATTTTCAACGACGACGTCCGACGGTGACTGAATAAATCACGCTAGTCTCCTAAACGTGTCACGCTAGTCTCCTAAACGTGTCACGCTAGTCTCCTAAACGTGTCACGCTAGTCTCCTAAACGTGTCACGCTAGTCTCCTAAACGTGTCACGCTAGTCTCCTAAACGTGTCACGCTAGTCTCCTAAACGTGTCACGCTAGTCTCCTAAACGTGTCACGCTAGTCTCCTAAACGTGTCACGCTAGTCTCCTAAACGTGTCACGCTGGTCTCCTAAACGTGTCACGCTGGTCTCCTAAACGTGTCACGCTGGTCTCCTAAACGTGTCACGCTGGTCTCCTAAACGTGTCACGCTGGTCTCCTAAACGTGTCACGCTGGTCTCCTAAACGTGTCACGCTAGTCTCCTAAACGTGTCACGCTAGTCTCCTAAACGTGTCACGCTAGCTCCTAACGTGTCACGCTAGTTCCTAAACGTGTCACGCTAGTCTCCTAAACGTGTCACGCTAGTCTCCTAAACGTGTCACGCTAGCTCCTAACGTGTCACGCTAGTCTCCTAAACGTGTCACGCTAGTCTCTAACGTGTCACGCTAGTTCCTAAACGTGTCACGCTAGTCTCCTAAACGTGTCACGCTAGTCTCCTAAACGTGTCACGCTAGCCTCCTAAACGTGTCACGCTAGTCTCCTAAACGTGTCACGCTAGTCTCCAAACGTGTCACGCTAGTCTCCTAAACGTGTCACGCTAGTCTCCTAAACGTGTCACGCTGGTCTCCTAAACGTGTCACGCTGGTCTCCTAAACGTGTCACGCTGGTCTCCTAAACGTGTCACGCTGGTCTCCTAAACGTGTCACGCTAGTCTCCTAAACGTGTCACGCTAGTCTCCTAAACGTGTCACGCTGGTCTCCTAAACGTGTCACGCTGGTCTCCTAAACGTGTCACGCTGGTCTCCTAAACGTGTCACGCTGGTCTCCTAAACGTGTCACGCTGGTCTCCTAAACGTGTCACGCTAGTCTCCTAAACGTGTCACGCTAGTCTCCTAAACGTGTCACGCTGGTCTCCTAAACGTGTCACGCTGGTCTCCTAAACGTGTCACGCTAGTCTCCTAAACGTGTCACGCTGGTCTCCTAAACGTGTCACGCGTCTCCAACGTGTCACGCTGGTCTCCTAAACGTGTCACGCTGGTCTCCTAAACGTTGTCACGCTAGTCTCCTAAACGTGTCACCTGCTGGTAGCTGTCATCCTAATGGTACGCTGTCTACAGCTCTCAGCTGTCTCCTACATAGCGTTGTCATCCTGCTGGTGTTGTCATCCACCTCTCCTGCTGTCATCCTGCTGGTGTTGTCATCTACCTCTGCTGTCATCCTGCTGGTGTTGTCATCTACCTCTCCTGCTGTCATCCTGCTGGTGTTGTCATCCTGCTGGTGTTGTCATCCACCTCTCTGCTGTCATCCTACTGGTGTTGTCATCCTGCTGGTGTTGTCATCCACCTCTCCTGCTGTCATCATCCTACTGGTGTTGTCATCCTGCTGGTGTTGTCATCTACCTCTCTGCTGTCATCCTGCTGGTGTTGTCATCCTGCTGGTGTTGTCATCTACCTCTCTGCTGTCATCCTGCTGGTGTTGTCATCCCGGGTTGGTGTTGTCATCCACCTCTCCTGCTGTCATCCTGCTGGTGTTGTCATCTACCTCTCCTGTTGTCATCCTGCTGGTGTTGTCATCCACCTCTCCTGTTGTCATCCTGCTGGTGTTGTCATCCACCTCTCCTGCTGTCATCCTACTGGTGTTGTCATTCACCTCTCCTGCTGTCATCCTGCTGGTGTTGTCATCCACCTCCTGCTGTCATCCTGCTGGTGTTGTCATCCACCTCTCCTGCTGTCATCCTGCTGGTGTTGTCATCCACCTCTCCTGTTGTCATCCTGCTGGTGTTGTCATTCACCCTCCTGCTGTCATCCTGCTGGTGTTGTCATCCACCTCTCCTGCTGTCATCCTGCTGGTATGCTTGTCATCCTCCTGCTGTCATCCTGCTGTCATCCTGCTGGTGTTGTCATCCACCTCTCCTGCTGTCATCCTACTTGTGTTGTCATTCCACCTCCTGCTGTCATCCAGCTGGTGTTGTCATCCACCTCCTGCTGTCATCCTGCTGGTGTTGTCATCCAATCTCTCCTGCTGTCATCCTGCTGGTGTTGTCATTCACCTCTCCTGCTGTCATCCTACTGGTGTTGTCATCCATCATTCACCTCTCCTGCTGTCATCCTGCTGGTGTTGTCATCCACCTCTCCTGCTGTCATCCTACTGGTGTTGTCATCCACCTCTCCTGCTGTCATCCTGCTGGTGTTGTCATCCACCTCTCCCTGTCATCCTGCTGGTGTTGTCATCCACCCTCCTGCTGTCATCCTGCTGGTGTTGTCATCCACCTCTCCTGCTGTCATCCTGCTGGTGTTGTCATTCACCTCTCCTGCTGTCATCCTGCTGGTGTTGTCATCCACCTCTCCTGCTGTCATCCTGCTGGTGTTGTCATCCACCTCTCCTGCTGTCATCCTGCTGGTGTTGTCATCCACCTCTCCTGCTGTCATCCTGCTGGTGTTGTCATCCACCTCTCCTGCTGTCATCCTGCTGGTGTTGTCATCCACCTCTCCTGCTGTCATCCTGCTGGTGTTGTCATTCACCTCTCCTGCTGTCATCCTGGTTTTATGCAGCTCATGTTCTCTCATTACGGAGAAAGGCTGCAGTCTGTCATTGGTTATGTGTCATCCTGCTGGTGTTGACCTGGTGTGGCTCCAGTTCTCTCACGCTGTGGGATGTTAGCGCCGCTTGGATGCTCACATACATAACTGCATTTATTACTGTCGCCGATGCCGAAGCAATATTATGATGACTAATTGTCAGAGCTTCAGCCGTAACGACTTAGACGGCCCCCATCTTAAATGGGCTGTATTTTAACACCTCGGAATGTAAAGTGACTATAGTCAGTTTGGCTGGCTAAGTGTGTGTTTGTGTACGGAGTGTGTGTGCGTCCGTATACGCGCGTGTGTGTGTGTGTGTGTGTGTGTGTGTGTGTGTGTGTGTGTGTGTGTGTGTGTGTGTGTGTGTGTGTGTGTGTGTGTGTGTGTGTGTGTGTGTGTGTGTGTGTGTGTGTGTGTGTGTGTTTAAGCATAGACATCTCCCATCTTCCCTCTGTAGTATCCCCAACAGATCCCATCATCTCCACATCTTCCTAACTACATTTATAGCCTTTTTGAATGGTCTGGCCACAGTCAAGGTTCTTCACTAGCTAGCCTTTCCCCGGTTAGCCACTAAATCCAGTCAGCTCCTTCAAACAGGAAGAGGCAATACACCTGAGGCAGCAGGGTTGGCATCGTGTGACGATAGGGGGTCCTGTGGACACTGCAGCTCACCAAGCCCTGCCAGTCTGATACACTCCCGCCACCAGCCCCTCTCTATCTCCCTCTCTATCTCTCTATCTCTCTCTCCTGCTCTCTCTCTATCCTTCTCTCCTCTCTTCTCTCTCTATCCTTCTCTCTATCTCTATCTCTCTATCTCTCTATCCTTCTATTATAAATATATATTTATATAATACTGTCCTATATTATCCTTATATATATATATGTCTGTCGTATTTATCTATATATTTGTATATATATATCTATATAATCCTTAATATAATTCTCTGTCATTTATATCTCCAATCATTTATTTAAAAATATATATCCTGTCATCTCTATATATAAATATATATATATATCTCTATCTCCTACTCTCTCTCTATCCTTCTCTCTCTATCCTTCTCTCCTCTTCTCTCTCTGTCTTGTTCTGTTTCTCCATGCAGTTGGCTGAAACACTAGTCATACAGGAGCTGTCAGATATGGTAATGCACTTTGTCTCTTTGTCTCTTTACTGTCTCTCTCTCTCATGGCTTTACTGTCTCTCTCTCTCATGGCTTTACTGTCTCTCTCTCTCATGGCTTTACTGTCTCTCTCTCTCATGGCTTTACTGTCTCTCTCTCTCTCATGCTTTACTGTCTCTCTCTCTCATGGCTTTACTGTCTCTCTCTTTCTTTGTTTATCCTCTTTTTAACCTCTGTTCTTGTTGTGTGGTGTTGCACTCCTTTATCTTCTGGTTCTAGCCTGTCCTTATAGTTATCCATCATAGATTATTATTATTATTATTATTATTATTATTATTATTATTATTATTATTATTATTATTATTATTACATTATTACACACATTATTACATTATTATTATTACATTATTATTATTATTATTATTATTATTATTATTATTACATTATTACATTATTATTATTATTATTATATACACACACAGACAGAGAGAGATTACTTACTCCTTTTGTAAGCAAGCAGCGCTCATGATATTTGTATGAATCATTGATACTTTTCCCAGATCTAACCCCTTTGCTAGTAATCCCATCTGAGGAGCCATGAAACTTCTGAAGCAAAGTGAAGAAGAGGATGTATCAATTATTTACCTTTCTTCTACATTTCAATATGTCTGCGGTTTTACTAGCAAGAGAACATCTATTGATCCTAGATTTCTCCTTCTGTTTCTTGTCTTGAACTCTTTTCTCTCACACTGTCTGCCGTCCTCGGTCTCACACTGTCTCTGTCGTCTCGGTCTCACACTGTCTGTCTGTCGTCCTCGGTCTCACTCTGTCTGTCGTCCTCCGGTCTCACTCTGTCTGTCGTCCACGGTCTCACTTCTGTCTGTCGTCCACGGTCTCACTCTGTCTGTCGTCTCGGTCTCACACTGTCTGTCGTCCTCAGTCTCCTCTGTCTGTCGTCCTCGGTCTCCTCTGTCTGTCGTCCTCGGTCTCACTCTGTCTGTAGTCCTCGGTCTCATCTGTCTGTCGTCCTCGGTCTCCTCTGTCTGTGTCTGTCATCACTCTGTCTGGTCCTCGGTCTCCCACACTGTCTGTCGTCCTCGGTCTCACACTGTCTGTCGTCCTCGGTCTCACTCACTGTCTGTCGTCCTCGGTCTCACTCTGTCTGTCTGTCGTCCTCGGTCTCACTGACTGTCGTCCTCGGTCTCACTCTGTCTGTCTGAGCCGTCCTCGGTCTCCTGTCTGTCGTCCTCTCGGTCTCACTCTGTCTGTCGTCCTCGGTCTCACACTGCCTCGATACTGTACCATCAGATCCTCTCCACCTGTCCGAGTTGCATCCTCGAGTCTCACGCTTGTTGCGTCCTACCTGACAGGTCGCTCCTACCAGGTGGCTGCGAGAATCTGTCGCCTCATCACGTCTCACCACTGGTGTCCTCAGGCTCTGTCTAGCCCTCTAGTCTCACTATACACCAAGTCACTGGCTCTGTCATACCTCCATGGTCTCTCACTATCATGCTCTGTCGACCACTCAGTCTCTCCACATCTGATGACCAGGTGCGATCGCATCCTGCATGTCTGGCGACATCAGTGTGATACGGATCACCACCTCAAGCTGAACCTCAGCAAGACGAGTCCTCTTCCTCCAAGGACTGCCTGCTCCATGATCTCGCCATCACGGTTGACAACTCCATTGTGTCCTCCTCCCAGTGCTCTAAGCACCTGGCTGATCTGACAACACCCTGACGTTCTCAACTAACATCAAGGCGGTGTCCCGCTCCTGTAGGTTCATGTCTCACTCTGTCTGTCGTCCACTCGGTCTCACTCTGTCTGTCGTCCTCGGTCTCCACTCTGTCTGTCGTCCTCGGTTTCCACACTAGTCTGTCGTCTCCCGGTCTCACACTGTCTGTCGCCATTAAACCCTACAACTCGGTCTCAGAACTGTCTGCAGCCTCGGTCTCACACTGTTCGGCCTCTCCCAAGTTCTCTCACTGTCACCCTCAGTCTCCTCTGTCTGTAGCTCAGTCTCACTGGCTTCCAGTCTCACACTGTCATCCGTCCTCAAGACCACTGTCTGTCGTCCTTTCAGCCTACGGAGCTGTGAGGAACGTCACCTCAGTCTCACAGGCTCTGATCAGGCCCTACAGTCCCAAACAAGGACTGTCTGCCGTTCAGTCTCACACTGTCTGTCTGCCTGCTCAGTCTCCCTACCGTCTGAGGAAGTACAGTTCCCGGTCTCAGCCCAGTCAAAACTGTTCGCTGCTCAGGCCCCCAATGGTGGAACAAACTCCCTCACGACGCCAGGACAGCGGAGTCAATCACCACCTTCCGGAGACACCTGAAACCCCACCTCTTCAAGGAATACCTAGGATAGGGTAAGTAAGGGTAAGTAAGGGTAAGTCTCACACCGTCTGTCTGCCGTCCTCGGTCTCACACCGTCTGTCTGCCGTCCTCGATCTCACACTGTCTGTCTGCCGTCCTCGGTCTCACACTGTCTGTCTGTCGTCCTCGGTCTCACACCGTCTGTCTGCCATCCTCGGTCTCACACCGTCTGTCTGCCGTCCTCGGTCTCAGCCCTAAATGCATTTGTCGAGTGGTTTTTGCTTTCAGCTTTTCCCCTCCCATAGAAATCACCAACAGCAACGCACCTACCCTGAACCTTCAACACCTTTCAATCTGAATAGTTGGTCAGACCAACAAGCTCTGACCAACTCAATGAACTAGTGTGCATAGGTTTTACTGAGAAAGAAAACTGCTGTTAAATATTGAGGTGCTAACTGTGTTTGTGTACAGGAATTCCAGCCAAGACAGTGTACAGCTACGGAGGAGTTTGTGCTCCCAAGCATCAGAGGCCATATGTTGCCATTTCACACCAAGGGAGGGATTAAGTAAAAGAAAGTGAGAGTGTGTGAATGCATGCATGCATACATACTGTATTTACATGCTGTGTGTGTGTGTGTGTGTGTGTATTTATACATGTGTGTCTGTGCACGCATGCTTGCATACTGTGGTTCTGTGTGTGTTCATCAGATAGGGGTCATTCATTATAAGAGGCTGAGCTGAATGCCAGATGGGAGAGGTCGGACCGGCCGTGGTGACTGAATGAGGATGTGGTCTGGATTGCCTCAGCCCCCGTGTCTGCTTACAGTGGCTGAGGTTTCACTGAGCTGTAAGGCCCATGCTTTATTCATACAGCTCGTACACGCCAGCCACTCGCAGAGGAAGGAAGGGCCAACTTGCTGCTGTTGGCTGGTCGGTTCTTAGAGGCCCCTCTGGGGAGTCTGGACCTGGGCTATAGACCTTGGACCTGACTGCTGATGAGGATAGAGAGAAGTGATGGAGGGAGGGAAGGGTTAGGATCCACGTGTCAGGGGTAGTAATTCACCTCTTTATTTAATTGGAGTTAGCTGAGACGGATAGAGTGAGAATGGACAGGAGCATGTTTGCTTGTCGTAGGGGGAGAGTTTGACAGATGATTGACAGGTGAGGATGTTAATGCCAGGGAATCGATCTCTCTTCACAGAGGTCAGGTAATGTTGAGTGGTTGTGAAGAGCAGATAGTATAGGCTAATATAGGTAACACTTTATTTGGATAGTCCATCTGTAGACGTGCTACAGACTATCAGTAACATTTCCACTAACTATCTACTAACCCTAACCCTTAACCTAACCCTTATTCTAACCCTAACCTTAGCAAGCAGTTGCGTTATCAACAGACAGTTTATTGACAGTATGACCATCTGTAGAGCATCTAGAGATGAAACATCCAGCCTATCCAAATAAAGGGAAGTGTAACAGGCTGTGTCTTGTGGCGCTGCAAAATACTTTTCAAAATCCATTTTATTCATTATTGCACCCACTGCTCGCGCGCGCCCAACGACTGTCTGCGTTGCCAAAGGGCTAAAATAAGTCAGTTCTATTTCTATGCAGGTCGTGCTTCTGCCTCTCAATCTCCTCATTGGTTTATAGAAGCAAGTACCCGTGCTATCTCCTCATTGGTTATACTCACGTGGGTGACTGAAGACGAGCGAGATCGGTGGCGGTAATGCACCTAATTTATGAAATATAGGTCAAGAGATATAAAGTCAAGAGAATAAAAGCCTAGAAGGGGGAGAGATGAATAGAAATGATTTGGCTGACCATTTTATGTGTGGATGAATTGTCAGAGTAGAGGACCTTGTTCATTTCAGGTAAAATAACAACTCAATGTTTATATCCCAGGACAAATTAGCTAGCAACAGCAAGCTAGCTAAATAGGACAACTTAGCTACCAAGTGGAAGCTAGCTAAATAGGACAACTTAGTTACCAAGTGGAAGCTAGCTAAATGGGACAACAGCTGCCAAGTGGAAGCTGGCTAAATAGGACAACTTAGTTACCAAGTGGAAGCTAGCTAGCTAAACAGGACCACTTAGCTGCCAAGTGGAGCTAGCTAGCTAAATAGGACCTTAGCTACCAAGTGGAAGCTAGCTAGCTAAATAGGACAACTTAGCTACCAAGTGGAAGTTAGCTAGTTAAATTGCCATAAAGGTTTAATGCTTTTCGACCTGTCCCCAAATGAATGTAATTGATTCAGTGTTTGTTTTGATATTTTTAACCTGCGTGTCGTGATCGCGTTTGGTGTGGGGGACAAAATAAATGTATGCACGATGGCGCACGCGCTCAGGCGGTTTGGGTTCCGTGTTACATACATGCTAATAAAGGCTAACTCTAGTCCACTAACACATACTAATGGAATGGTTTACCTAACATGCAAAAAAACATTTTTAATTCTATTGTGACAAGAAAAAGTATGTGAACCCTTTTTGAATGATCTGGATTTCTGCATAAATTGGTCATACAATTTGAGTCACAACAATAGACACACATGGTGTGCTTAAACTAATGCCACACAAATTGTCTATATTGAATACATCATTAAAAGTGCATAGTGTAGGTTGTAAAACATATGTGAACCCTAGACTAATGACTTCTCCAAAAGCTCATTGGAGTCAGGAGTCAGCTAACCTGGAGTCCAATCAATGAGATGAGATTGGAGATGTTGGTTATAGTTGCCCTGCCTTATACAAAGCACTCACAAAATTTGAGTTTACTATTCACAAGAAGCATTGCCCGATGTGAACCATGCCTCAAACAAAATAGATCTCAGAAGACCTAAAATTTCTGTACAGCACTTTGAGATATCAGCTGATGTACGAAGGGCTATATAAATCGATTTGATTTGATTTGATTAAGAATTGTAGACTTGCATAAAACTGGAAATGGTTACAAGTATCTCTAAAAGCCTTGATGTTCATCAGTCCACGGTAAGACAAAATGTCTATAAATGGAGAAAGTTCAGCACTGTTGCTACTCTCCCTAGGACTGGCCATCCTGCAAAGATGACTGCAGAGCACAATGCAGAATGCTCAACGAGGTTAAGAAGAAGAATCCTAGTGTGTCAGCTAAAGACTTATAGAAATCTCTGGAACATGCTAACATCTCTGTTGACAAGTCTAAGATACGTAAAACACTAAACAAGAATGATGTTCATGGGAGAACACCACGGAAGAAGCCACTGCTGTCTGAAGTTTGCAAAAGAGCACCTGGATGTTCACAGCGCTACTGGCAAAATATTTTGTGGACAGATGAAACTAAAGTGGAGTTGTTTGCAAGGAACACACAACACTATGTGTGGAGAAAAAAGGCACAGCACACCACCATCAAAACCTCATCCCAACTGTAAAGTATGGTGGAGGGAGCATCATGGTTTGGGTCTGCTTTGCTGCCTCAGGGCCTGGACAGTTTGCTATCATCTACGGAAAAATGAATTCCCAAGTTTATCCAGACTTTTTTACAGGAGAATGTAAGGCTATCTGTCTGCCAATTCAAGGTCAACAGAAGTTGGGTGATGCAACAGGACAACGACCCAAAACACAGAAGTAAATCAACAACAGAATGGCTTCAACAGAAGAAAATACTCCTTCTGGAGTGTCCCAGTCAGTCCTGACCTCAACCTGATGGAGATGCTGTGGCATGACCTCAAGAGATCAGTTCACACCAGACATCACAATAATATTTCTGAACTGAAACAGTTTTTGTAAAGAGGAATGGTCCAAAATTCCTCTGACCGTTGTGCAGGTCTGATCTGCAACTACAGAAAACATTTGGTTGAGGTTATTGCTGCCAAAGGAGGGTCAACCAGTTATTAAATCCAAGGGTTCACATACTTTTTCCACCCTACACTGTGAATGTTTACACATTGTGTTCAATAAAATACATGAATACCAATAATTGTTTGTGTGTTATTAGTTTAAGCACACTGTGTGTGTCTATCGTTGTGACTTAGATGAGGGTCAGATCTAATTTGATGACTAATTCATGCAGAAATCCAGATCATTCCAAAGGGTTCACATACTTTTCCTTGCCACTGTAATCATTGTCATTCTAATTTCTCCTCGATACATCTTCAATACATTTTAATTTAATCTAGATCCTGAACAAACAAATGAAAACAGCCATTAATTAACCCAGTCAGTTGAAAAACCCTAGCCATATCAATCACCCTCATCTGGAACAATAAGAATAAAGGGACAGAAAGGTCAAGAGGCATAACACTGAAATGACCCTTTATCCTCTAACAGCGTGGTCTGAAATGACTCTTTATCCTCTAACAGCGTGGTCTGAAATGACTCTTTATCCTCTAACAGTGTGGTCTGAAATGACTCTTTATCCTCTAACAGCGTGGTCTGAAATGACTTTTATCTTTATCCTCTAACAGTGTGGTCTGAAATGACTCTTTATCCTCTAACAGTGTGGTCTGACAATGACTCTTTATCCTCTAACAGCGTGGTCTGAAATGACTCTTTATCCTCCTAACAGCGTGGTCTGAAATGACTCTTTATCCTCTAACAGCGTGGTCTGAAATGACTCTTTATCCTCTAACAGCGTGGTCTGAAATGACTCTTTATCCTCTAACAGTGTGGTCTGAAATGACTCTTTATCCTCTAACAGTGTGGTCTGAAATGACTCTTTATCCTCTAACAACGTGGTCTGAAATGACTCTTTATCCTCTAACAGCGTGGTGGTCTGAAATGACTCTTTATCCTCTAACAGCGTGGTCTGAAATGACTCTTTATCCTCTAACAGCATGGTCTGAAATGACTCTTTATCCTCTAACAGCATGGTCTGAAAATGACTCTTTATCCTCTAACAGCGTGGTCTGAAATGACTCTTTATCCTCTAACAGTGTGGTCTGAAATGACTCTTTATCCTCTAACAGCGTGGTCTGAAATCCTTTATCCTCTAACAGCGTGGTCTGAAATGACTCTTTATCCTCTAACAGCATGGTCTGAAATGACTCTTTATCCTCTAACAGCGTGGTCTGAAATGACTCTTTATCCTCTAACAGCGTGGTCTGAAATGACTCTTTATCCTCTAACAGCGTGGTCTGAAATGACTCTTTATCCTCTAACAGTGTGGTCTGAAATGACTCTTTATCCTCTAACAGCGTGGTCTGAAATGACTCTTTATCCTCTAACAGCATGGTCTGAAATGACTCTTTATCCTCTAACAGTGTGGTCTGAAATGACTCTTTATCCTCTAACAGCATGGTCTGAAATGACTCTTTATCCTCTAACAGCGTGGTCTGAAATGACTCTTTATCCCCTAACAGCGTGGTCTGAAATGACTCTTTATCCTCTAACAACGTGGTCTGAAATGACTCTTTATCCTCTAACAGTGTGGTCTGAAATGACTCTTTATCCTCTAACAGCGTGTTCTGAAATGACTCTTTATCCTCTAACATGACTCTTTATCCTCTAACAGGTCTGAAATGACTCTTTATCCTCTAACAGCGTGGTCTGAAATGACTCTTTATCCTCTAACAGCGTGGTCTGAAATGACTCTTTATCCTCTAACAGCGTGGTCTGAAATGACTCTTTATCCTCTAACAGCAGTGGTCTGAAATGACTCTTTATCCTCTAACAGCGTGGTCTGAAATGACTCTTTATCCTCTAACAGCGTGGTCTGAAATGACTCTTTATCCTCTAACAGCGTGGTCTGAAATGACTCTTTATCCTCCAACAGCGTGGTCTGAAATGACTCTTTATCCTCTAACAGCGTGGTCTGAAATGACTCTTTATCCTCTAACAGCATGGTCTGAAATGACTCTTTATCCTCTAACAGCGTGGTCTGAAATGACTCTTTATCCTCTAACAGCATGGTCTGAAATGACTCTTTATCCTCTAACAGCGTGGTCTGAAATGACTCTTTATCCTCTAACAGCATGGTCTGAAATGACTCTTTATCCTCTAACAGCATGGTCTGAAATGACTCTTTATCCTCTAACAGCATGGTCTGAAATGACTCTTTATCCTCTAACAGCGTGGTCTGAAATGACTCTTTATCCTCTAACAGCGTGGTCTGAAATGACTCTTTATCCTCTAACAGCGTGGTCTGAAATGACTCTTTATCCTCTAACAGCGTGGTCTGAAATGACTCTTTATCCTCTAACAGCATGGTCTGAAATGACTCTTTATCCTCTAACAGCATGGTCTGAAATGACTCTTTATCCTCTAACAGCGTGGTCTGAAATGACTCTTTATCCTCTCCTCTAACAGCAGCGTGGTCTGAAATGACTCTTTATCCTCCAACAGCATGGTCTGAAATGACTCTTTATCCTCTAACAGTGTGGTCTGAAATGACTCTTTATCCTCTAACAGCATGGTCTGAAATGACTCTTTATCCTCTAACAGCGTGGTCTGAAATGACTCTTTATCCTCTAACAGCGTGGTCTGAAATGACTCTTTATCCTCCAACAGCGTGGTCTGAAATGACTCTTTATCAGTGTGGTCTGAAATGACTCTTTATCCTCACAGTGGTCTGAAATGACTCTTTATCCTCTAACAGCGTGGTCTGAAATGACTCTTTATCCTCTAACAACGTGGTCTGAAATGACTCTTTATCCTCTAACAACGTGGTCTGTAATGACTCTTTATCCTCTAACAGCATGGTCTGAAATGACTCTTTATCCTCTAACAGCGTGGTCTGAAATGACTCTTTATCCTCTAACAGCGTGGTCTGAAATGACTCTTTATCCTCTAACAGCATGGTCTGAAATGACTCTTTATCCTCTAACAGCGTGGTCTGAAATGACTCTTTATCCCCTAACAGCATGGTCTGGTCTGAAATGACTCTTTATCCTCTAACAGCGTGGTCTGAAATGACTCTTTACTCTAACAGCGTGGTCTGAAATGACTCTTTATCCTCTAACAGCATGGTCTGAAATGACTCTTTATCCTCTAACAGCATGGTCTGAAATGACTCTTTATCCTCTAACAGCGTGGTCTGAAATGACTCTTTATCCTCTAACAGCGTGGTCTGAAATGACTCTTTATCCTCTAACAGCGTGGTCTGAAATGACTCTTTATCCTCTAACAGCGTGGTCTGAAATGACTCTTTATCCTCTAACAGCGTGGTCTGAAATGACTCTTTATCCTCTAACAACGTGGTCTGAAATGACTCTTTATCCTCTAACAGCATGGTCTGAAATGACTCTTTATCCTCTAACAGCATGGTCTGAAATGACTCTTTATCCTCTAACAGCATGGTCTGAAATGACTCTTTATCCTCTAACAGCGTGGTCTGAAATGACTCTTTATCCTCTAACAGCGTGGTCTGAAATGACCCTTTATCCTCTAACAGTGTGGTCTGAAATGACCCTTTATCCTCTAACAGCGTGGTCTGAAATGACTCTTTATCCTCTAACAGCGTGGTCTGAAATGACTCTTTATCCTCTAACAATGGTCTGAAATGACTCTTTATCCAGCGTGGTCTGGTCTGAAATGACTCTTTATCCTCTAACAGCATGGTCTGAAATGACTCTTTATCCTCTAACAGCGTGGTCTGAAATGACTCTTTATCCTCTAACAGCGTGGTCTGAAATGACTCTTTATCCTCTAACAGCGTGGTCTGAAATGACTCTTTATCCTCTAACAGCGTGGTCTGAAATGACTCTTTATCCTCTAACAGCATGGTCTGAAATGACTCTTTATCCTCTAACAGTGTGGTCTGAAATGACTCTTTATCCTCTAACAGCATGGTCTGAAATGACTCTTTATCCTCTAACAGCTCTATCCTCTAACAGCGTGGTCTGAAATGACTCTTTATCCTCTAACAGCATGGTCTGAAATGACTCTTTATCCTCTAACAGCATGGTCTGAAATGACTCTTTATCCTCTAACAGCGTGGTCTGAAATGACTCTTTATCCTCTAACAGCATGGTCTGAAATGACTCTTTATCCTCTAACAGCATGGTCTGAAATGACTCTTTATCCTCTAACAGCATGGTCTGAAATGACTCTTTATCCTCTAACAGCATGGTCTGAAATGACTCTTTATCCTCTAACAGTGTGGTCTGAAATGACTCTTTATCCTCTAACAGCGTGGTCTGAAATGACTCTTTATCCTCTAACAGCATGGTCTGAAATGACTCTTTATCCTCTAACAGCATGGTCTGAAATGACTCTTTATCCTCTAACAGCATGGTCTGAAATGACTCTTTATCCTCTAACAGCGTGAAATGACTCTTTATCCTCTGAAATGACTGACTCTTTATCCTCTAACAACGTGGTCTGAAATGACTCTTTATCCTCTAACAGCGTGGTCTGAAATGACTCTTTATCCTCTAACAGCGTGGTCTGAAATGACTCTTTATCCTCTAACAGCGTGGTCTGAAATGACTCTTTATCCTCTAACAGAGTGGTCTGAAATGACTCTTTATCCTCTAACAGTGGTCTGAAATGACTCTTTATCCTCTAACAGCGTGGTCTGAAATGACTCTTTATCCTCTAACAGCGTGGTCTGAAATGACTCTTTATCCTCTAACAGCGTGGTCTGAAATGACTCTTTATCCTCTAACAGCGTGGTCTGAAATGACTCTTTATCCTCTAACAGCGTGGTCTGAAATGACTCTTTATCCTCTAACAGCGTGGTCTGAAATGACTCTTTATCCTCTAACAGCGTGGTCTGAAATGACTCTTTATCCTCTAACAGCATGGTCTGAAATGACTCTTTATCCTCTAACAGCATGGTCTGAAATGACTCTTTATCCTCTTTATCCTCTAACAGTGTGGTCTGAAATGACTCTTTATCCTCTAACAGCGTGGTCTGAAATGACTCTTTATCCTCTAACAGCGTGGTCTGAAATGACTCTTTATCCTCTAACAGCGTGGTCTGAAATGACTCTTTATCCTCTAACAGCGTGGTCTGAAATGACTCTCTAACAGCGTGGTCTATGACTCTTTATCCTCTAACAGCGTGGTCTGAAATGACTCTTTATCCTCTAACAACGTGGTCTGAAATGACTCTTTATCCTCTAACAGCGTGGTCTGAAATGACTCTTTATCCTCTAACAGCGTGGTCTGAAATGACTCTTTATCCTCTAACACGTGGTCTGAAATGACTCTTTATCCTCTAACAGCGTGGTCTGAAATGACTCTTTATCCTCTAACAGCATGGTCTGAAATGACTCTTTATCCTCTAACAGTGTGGTCTGAAATGACTCTTTATCCTCTAACAGCGTGGTCTGAAATGACTCTTTATCCTCTAACAGCTGAAATGACTCTTTATCCTCTAACAAGTGGTCTGAAATGACTCTTTATCCTCTAACAGCGTGGTCTGAAATGACTCTTTATCCTCTAACAGCATGGTCTGAAATGACTCTTTATCCTTTATCTCTAACACGTGGTCTGAAATGACTCTTTATCCTCTAACAGCGTGGTCTGAAATGACTCTTTATCCTCTAACAGTGTGGTCTGAAATGACTCTTTATCCTCTAACAGCATGGTCTGAAATGACTCTTTATCCTCTAACAGCATGGTCTGAAATGACTCTTTATCCTCTAACAGCATGGTCTGAAATGACTCTTTATCCTCTAACAGTGTGGTCTGAAATGACTCTTTATCCTCTAACAGCATGGTCTGAAATGACTCTTTATCCTCTAACAGCATGGTCTGAAATGACTCTTTATCCTCTAACAGCGTGGTCTGAAATGACTCTTTATCCTCTAACAGCATGGTCTGAAATGACTCTTTATCCTCTAACAGCATGGTCTGAAATGACTCTTTATCCTCTAACAGCATGGTCTGAAATGACTCTTTATCCTCTAACAGCATGGTCTCCTCTAACAGTGGTCTGAAATGACTCTTTATCCTCTAACAGCATGGTCTGAAATGACTCTTTATCCTCTAACAGCATGGTCTGAAATGACTCTTTATCCTCTAACAGCATGGTCTGAAATGACTCTTTATCCTCTAACAGCGTGGTCTGGAAATGACTCTTTATCCTCTAACAGCGTGGTCTGAAATGACTCTTTATCTCTAACAGCATGGTCTGAAATGACTCTTTATCCTCTAACAGCATGGTCTGGAAATGACTCTTTATCCTCTAACAGTGTGGTCTGAAATGAATTCTTTATCCTCTAACACTCTTTATCCTCTAACAGTGTGGTCTGAAATGACTCTTTATCCTCTAACAGTGTGGTCTGAAATGACCTTTATCCTCTAACAGCGTTGTCTGAAATGACTCTTTATCCCTAACAGCATGGTCTGAAATGACTCTTTATCCTCTCTAAGAGCACTACTGCTCTCCTATTCTAAACCTGGCTGCCCCGACCTGGCCTATCACCTGTCTGTCAGAGCCCCAGGACAGCCAACAGAGCCAGTGGAGCGGAGGCGAGATAAGCCACATCCACATGAGTATTAATCCTACCCTGTTTACATTGTCAAAGCCCTCAGATGTTTGAACAGTGCTGTTGTCTTCCTGTGTTTGCTCATTTAGGAACAAACATTTGCCTGCCGCCGCAAACAAGCTCTCAGGAACGGAGGTTACATAGGATAATTAAGCAGACGGTAATGAGCTGGATTACAGCTAATTATGACAAGATTTGTTTTGGCATTTGTCTGAGCGAGGAGCCCAGTGAAGTGTTAAAGTCAACGTAGGAGTTCATTACGCCCATGTGTGGGGACGGGGAGCAGTGTGTGCACCTGAGTGATCACAGGAGTGGGGAGCAGTGTGTGAGCAGAGATAACAGGACATGGATACTGGCAGGGCAGCATGGGGTGACACCCTGGGGGACAGTGCCAGGCCAGAGACCGAGCTCCTCGTGCCATCCAGCTCCAACCTGGGGGCGCTGCCATTGTATGAGGCTGCCAGTACTGCCACGCAGTACTACCCCTTTACATCTGTTTAGTGTCAACTCATATTGCCCTGTTTGTCACATTCAATTACAGTTTGACTTATTGACTGGACAAAGTGGACTGATCACCTACTACTGACTGCCAGGACACAGTAGCATTACTTGGTATGATGATTTACAATCAGGAGTGAGGGTGAAGTATTGCCACTGCTTTCTGACTGTGCCAATGAGTTTGATAGGCTTTCTGAATGACACTCTGGATGATCAGATCATTGTAATGGATGTCCATTAATACCTCTGCTTTTCTTAAACCCTCTCAAATGGACCTCTGACCCTTAACCTCTTTGATAGATGGTAAACAGATTATACATCTGCCTTTATAAAGTGGAAGGACCTACTGTGTTGCTCCACTCTGGCTTCTATTTCCCTCTACATCAAGTGGCTGTGTCTTAATGGGATCCGTGTAAGCAGCTCATTTGAAGGAGATTCAATTGAAATCATTTACCATCTGACGTGTTCGGCGCAATCTGGAGTGAGGAGGGGTGTGTCAGGAAGCGTTTCCGTCAAGTAAACAAACAGGCAGTCAGGGAATTATTGGAGCAGCTTTACTCTGCAGCTGCTCGCCCCCCACTGCGCTACCAAATAGATATTTATCCGTTACTTGACACTGCAGCCAAAACTTTAACGGCAAAAAATTATCCCTAAAATGGATTTGTCGAGTGGTTTTTGCTTTCAGCTTTTTTCCCCCTCCCATAGAAATCATTGATATGGCATCTCGCAAAGAAAAGACACTAACTACAGTAGATGAATGCAGTACAGGGATAAATACATCTACTGTATATCTGCTACTGACGGGTTTCTCTGCCCTGAAATATGACCCGTGACATCACAGCGACGGCATGTCGTCAATCTCATTTATTAGGAGCTGAAAGTGTAATTCTGTAGGAAAAAAATGCTTTAAACTGAAATATGTGATGGTGGAAAATGTGCCAGCGCAGTAGGGAAGGAATCTTAATGCATTTGC
This sequence comes from Oncorhynchus keta, assembly GCF_023373465.1. Classification (NCBI taxonomy): domain Eukaryota; kingdom Metazoa; phylum Chordata; class Actinopteri; order Salmoniformes; family Salmonidae; genus Oncorhynchus; species Oncorhynchus keta. The sequence continues at coordinate 18,728 of NW_026290805.1, forward strand.
AGTTAAATCCCAGACGACACACACATCCCCATTAAAGCGCTCTGTTCGCTCCCTGCAGCTCTCGATAAGACAGCTAAGTCTGGGATTTAAAGCTTTGGCTTATCGTCATCTTTGCACCGCGCGCTCTCTCCGCAAAGTGCAGTGAACATGGGCCAGAAATGTGCAGTATTTGGAAGGGTTGGAGGAAGAAGGGAGGTGGAGAAGGGCAGATGAGAATAAATACATTCATCTGAAGCCCGTCTGTTCCAAAACAGGTGGATTTAAATCCAGCTCAATCAAAGACTGGTTTGCATGTAAAACCTGAGGTATTTACCAAACAAATCCCACAGTGTGTGTGTGTGATTGTCTGTGACAATACACTAACAAACACACACACATGTTGTCATTCATGCGTTCTTGGACACACACACAGAACAGGAGCCGCGTTATATAACAGGACTTTTCATTTTACTTAAAACGAAAAAGATGAGATTATGGAGAAAGCTCATTTCCTGCTAAACTTGGACTCCGGTTTCCCAAATAAATTGCTTTTATTCTTCGCAACATGTGTTCCTGAAGATTAAGGGCTGTAATCTTACAAGGCTTAATAAGACTGTGTGTGTGGAGTTCAGGCTGAAACAGAACATGTGGAACGAGCCTCGCTCCGCTCTAACCGACGACTATAATCCTGTTTATTAAATTATAAAGAACCTTAAAGGATAAAGAATATTGAGCAGAGGATTTAAATGATTCAGGCTCTTTTTCTTCCTTATTGCGAGTTATTTGATGGCACTGGATGATGTTCACGTATCACAGCGGCGAGGGACTGTGACAGAGTAGATGTTTTTACACAAATGGAGCTCTCTTCTAACACAAACATGCATTAAGTTTGGGATCAGGCTGCACTTGATCAAATGCTTAGGAATTAAGGGTAAAGCATAGCGGGTGTCTGCTAGCAATCCTCTGAAGTGTCACTGATCCTGCTGTTATAATGACTCTTACAGTGCAACATAAGAAGCGAGAGAACTATGTGACATGATCCCCGTCACTAACTCACCAATGATAGAGCATTTTAAAGAGATGTAAAAATAAATAATTAAATGTCACTTCAGAAGGAGACATGTATTTTGGGGCTAAATGATGTTTTATGTAATAAATGATCACTAAAGGAGTAATAGATCAACATTAGTGAGAAATTATGGTTCATTGAAAATCCTCCTTCTCCCACAGCTACCTCATTATCATAATTTAACTATACAAATCTAAACCTTATACTGAATGTGGAGAATATTAAAACTAGATTTTTTCGTTTTTGGTGTATTAACATCACAGTTCTTTATGTTTAGCTTATCAGTCATGCCTGAGTGATCTAAAGCAGAATCAATTAGTTAACAGTCAGAGTGATGTACTACAAAGCAGAATCAATTAGTGAGACCAACAGTCATGCCTGAGTGATGTACTACAAAGCAAATAGCAGAGTGATGTTTCAATTAGTTAACAGTCATTTGGTAGAATCAATTATGTACATACAAAGCAGAATCAGTTCTTTAGTGATTTACAAAGCAGCTTAACAGTCATGCCTGAGTGATGTACTACAAAGCAGAATCAATTAGTGAGACAACTAACAGTCATGCCTGAGTGATGTACTACAAAGCAGAATCAATTAGTGAGACAACTAACAATCATGCCTGAGTGATGTACTACAAAGCAGAATCAATTAGTGAGACAACTAACAGTCATGCCTGAGTGATGTACTACAAAGCAGAATCAATTAGTGAGACAACTAACAGTCATGCCTGAGTGATGTACTACAAAGCAGAATCAATTAGTGAGACAACTAACTTGCCTAAATATTCAGATGTTTTGGTTGTAGCTTTATCTTGGGAAAGATAAACTTGAAATGGGCATGTTCTAATTGACTCAACAACCAGAAACACATACAGTGCCTTTGGAAAGTTTTCAGATCCCTTGACTTTTTTTTTTTACGTTACAGCCTTATTCTAAATAAATAAAAATCCTCAGTATTATACACACAATACCGCAATACCGCGTAATGACAAAGCAAAAACAGTTTAAAAAAACAAAATTTTTGCAACTCTATTAAAAAAAAAGAAGAGAAATAGCCTATTAACATAAGTATTCAGACCCTTTGCTATGAGACTTGAAATTGAGCTCATGTACATCAAGTATCCAGGGATAATCCTTGAGATGTTTCTACAACTTGATTGGAGTCCATCTGTGGTAAATTCAATTGATTGGACATGATTTAGAAAGAAACACACCTGTCTATATAAGGTTCCACAGTTGACACTGCATGTCAGAGCAAAACCATGCCATGAGGTTGAAGGAATTGTCCTAAGAGCTCAGAGACAGGATTATGTCGAGGCACTGATATGGGGAAGGGTACCAAACCATTTATGCAACATTGCAAGTCCCCAAGAACACAGTGGCCTCCATCATTCTTAAATGGAAGAAGTTTGGAACCACCAAGACAATTCCTAGTGTCCGGCCAAACTGAGCAATCGGGGAAAAGGACCTTGGTCAGGAGGTGACCAAGAACCCAATGGTCACTCTGACAGAGCTCCAGAGTTCCTCTGTGAGATGGGAGAACCTTCCAGAAGGACGACCATCTCTAAACCAATCCACCAATAAACAGGCCTTTATGGTAGAGTGGCCAGACGGAAGCCACCCTCAGTAAAAGGCACATAACACGCTGGGAGTTTGCCTAAAGGCACCCAAAGACTGAGAAACAATTCTCTGGTCTGATGAAACCAAGATTCAACTCTTCAGCCTGAATGTCAAGTGTCACGTCTGGAGGAAACCTGGCACCATCCCTACGGTGAAGCATGGTGGTGGCAGCATCATGCTGTGGGGATGTTTTTCAGTTGCAGGGACTGGGATACTAGTCTGGATCAAGGCAAAGATGAACGGAGCAAAGTACAGAAAGATCCTTGATGAAAACCTGCTCCAGAGCGCTCAGGACCTCAGACTGGGGCGAAGGATCACCTTCCAACAAGACGAACGACCCTAAGCACACAGCCAAGACTGGCTTCGGGACAAGTCTCTGAATGTCCATGAGTGACCCAGCCAGAGCCCGGCCTTGAACCCGATCTAACATCTCTGGAGAGATTTTAAAATAGCTCTGCAGCAAAGCTCCCCATCCAACCTGACAGAGCTTGAGAGGATCTGCAGAGAAGAATAGGAGAAACTCCCCAAATACAAGTGTGCCAAGCTTGTAGCATCATACCCAAGAAGACTCGAGGCTGTAATTGCTGCCAAAGGTGCTTCAACTAAGTACTGAGTAAAGGGTTTGAATACTTATATTTCAGGTTTTTTGCTAGGTCATTATGGAGTATTGTGTGTAGATTGATGACATAAAAAAATGTAATAAATCATTTTTAGATTACGGCTGTAACCTACCAAAGTGTGGAAAAAGTCAAGGGGTCTGAATACTTTCCGAAGGCAATGTTTCTAAGTTAAACTTTCTTAACGCACCAGAAAATCAATAGTTATTTCCGGTTGTTCATTAAAGTTAGCTTGCTAACTAATTGATCCTGCTTTGTAGTATACCCTCTCTAGTCCGTTACATCACACCCATCTGCATCAGCCCAACACCTAGCAGTAGCATCTTTAGCATACCCTGAACAAGGTCTCTGGGACATCTTTTCACCCAAGGATCTCATGTGTGAACTAACTTCATCATGGGGTTGTTAAACTTGTCTCCCTAGCAGATAGTATGTAGTTTAAAAGTCTAAAACACAGATTTAAACAGATTAGCATTACTACGAGTTAGTGGTGTGGAGTTGTGAACTGCCGTGTCACCAAAAAAGTTCTACTGAGCTATTGGCTAAGAGGATTTGGCTAGCTAATCCACATCAAAAGACATACCATGTGAATTACATCCTGACACAGATTATTTTAGCCCGGATTAGGACTCCGACTGGGGGCTGAATCTTGTAATGTCTTGCTTAAGGCGAGGTTGAATATGCACACAAAAACCTAATATTAAAGGAGTCAACCTTGTTAATTTAGTCTGCTGGCATGTTTGTGCCCCTGTGGTATAACCTATATCGGAAGCATCTTTTCCTATAGAAAGACCTGAGGGACGTATCATATTTACATCAACAGTACACACTATGATTAACAAGAGCAGACAGACTGTTCAAAACAGAGAGAGGCAGCCAGAGAGATACACAACTCCCCGTACACACAACAACCACCAGCACTCCCAAACACAGAGTCAGCATTAGGGTGCTGCTATTCCCTTTCAGAGTCTGTCCCCTCTAGTCCTCAGCTTTGCTTTTATGTTTTCCCCGTCAAGACAAGTGTGCCTCTGAGGCAGCAGCTGCTACCAGTAAGAGTTGTAATACCCAGCTTTGTGTTGAGATGTCAGAGCATGGTGCTGTCTGTCCTATTGGTATGGGAGGGGGGAGGGGAGGGGGACACTAGCCTACATTTTTAAAGAGTTTTTCTCCCCGCATCTCCTAAACAAACAGGTCTGTATGTGTCCCTGGCCCAGAAAGGCTTCAAAGAGCTGGGGTCTTCAGGGAGTAACAGCAGGATGGAGGCCAGCAGTAGTTATTTAGCCCTGCATTTCAGACCAGCGAGGTGGGCTGCTTGGAGAGTCTGCACGTGTTCCTGTCTGACTGTATGGAATACAAAATGAATGGAGTGTCTCTGTTCAGAATACAAAGCAGTTGCCATGTCTTTCTCCTAATGTTTCGTGGGACTGTGATATTCGTACAGGCATCAACTCCTGACTACTATGGGAATGAAAGCAGAGTGCTGTATAGAGGGTTTCAGGCCATTTTGGATATCAGCATCTTCTACCCTGCATACTGTACAGATGTAGGATCATAATCTGACCCGTATTGTCCTAGATAATCCGGCAGCAACAGGACTAGAACGTTTAGTCCATAATGTTGCATGATTGGTGGTTATGCTATAAGCTGGCCAAAAGTAGGCAACATGAAAAGTGTGGTACATTTTATATAACCGTATGTTAGTGCAGGTTTTCAGTGAATTTATGTCAATCGTAGAGCTCATCTGTATTTCCTGCAGTGCAAAAAATTCTCAGCAAACAAATGAAGACCCTACACCGGCGTAGGTATCTAAACCTTATAAGCGCTATATTATATTATATACTGTATGTATATCTCGGTATTGGCATAAACATACACACCTACTTCCAACTCACAACAACCCCCATGTTCACCCAGTAGGAGCAGATCAATGTCCTATTTCCATTGTAACCCACATCCATCTTGGAGGAGAGCGACTGCGTGCGGAGATGTTCAGTGCTGACTGAGCATGGGAGACAAAAGGACAGGTAATCCTCCAGGATGATTCACTCACTCGTTCTTTTCCTCCTTCTCATTCTTCTTCTCCTGGCAAAACACAAGAGAGGGAGACTTGGAAGAGAGAACATCAAAGAGAAGAAAAAGTGGCCCGGGATTTTGTGTGCGTTTTATAGACAGACTGTTTTATGTAGGAGCGAGAAAGAGAGCTGATTAACGAGAGAGAAACAGAGAGATTGTGTGTGAGAGAGAGAGGAGAGAGAGAGTGAGAAGAGAGAGAGGAGATAGGAGAGAGAGAAAAAGAGGAGAGAGATAGGAAGAGAGAGAGAGTGAGAAGAGAGAGAGGAGAGAGAGAGAGAGAGTGAGAACAAAGAGAGAGAGGAGATAGGATAGAGAGAAAGAGAGAGAGAGAGAGAGATAGAGAGAGCGAGAGAGAGAGAGTGAGAAGAGAGAGAGGAGAGAGAGAGAGAGAGAGAGAGAGAGAGAGAGAGAGAGAAAAGAGAGAGAGGAGATAGAGAGAGAGAAAGAGAGGAGAGAGAGAGATAGAGAGAGAGAGAGAGGGAGGAGAGAGAGAGAGAGAGAGAGAGAGAGAGAGAGAGAGAGAGAGAAGAGAGAGAGGAGAGAGAGAACAAAGAGAGAGAGAGATAGGAGAGAGAAAGAGAGGAGAGAGAGAGAGAGAGCAAAGAGATAGAGAGAGAGAGAGAGAGAGAGAGAGATAGAGAGAGAGAGAGAAAGAAAGGAGAGAGAGAACAAAGAGAGAGAGCGGGAGGAGAGCAGGAGATAGAGAGAGAATAAAAGAGAGAGAGAGGAGAGGATATATATATAGATATATATATATAATAAAGGAGAGAGATATATATATATATATATATATATATATAGAGAGAGAGAGAGAGAGAGAGAGAGAGAGAGAGAGAGAGAGAGAGAGAGAGAGAGAGAGAGAGAGAGAGAGAATAGAGAATAAAGGAGAGAGAGGGAGATATAGGATATATATATATATATATATATATATATATATATATATATATATATATATATATATATATATATAGAGATATATATAGAGAGAGAGAGAGAGAGAGAGAGAAGAGAGAGAGAGAGAGAGAGAGAAATAAGAGAGAAGGAACAGGCCAGATACAGTAGCACCATTGAAGTGTATCAGACTGGCAGGGCTTGGTGAGCTGCAGTGGGTCCACAGGAACTACCAATCATCACACGGTTCCAACCCTGCTGCCTCAGGTGTACTGCCTCTTCCTGTTTGAAGGAGCTGGCTGGGTTTAGTGAGTGTCTGACCACGGGAGGCTACCTAGCATTAGCGATGAGCCTTGACAGTGGCAAGCCTAGTTAAATGACTGAAATGTGGTGTGGGAGCTGTGGAGATGATAGGGTCTGTTGGAAACGCACACATTTAAATACACATATACACATGTACCGCACACAAAAACAGACACCCGTTTGTACAAGTAATCAAGTTGAAATCAGGATAAAAATAAATAATTATGCATGATAAATCCCACAGCCCCCCACCTCCCTGAAGGAGAAAAAAATGTATATCACCCTACCGTACTTTTCTTTCACTAGCCCCTTTGTCTTTACATTACTCACACTGACTTTGGTGATAGCTGATTTATTGAGGAAAGGTTTACTTACTATGACTGTGAGCTGTGGTTATCGTACGTAGTTATCTGAAGATGAATCCTGTAAGTCACTCAGGATAAGAGTGTAGACCTTATAATACTTCCGGCGCCGACAGAGATGGCCGCCTCGTTTCGCGTTCCTAGGAAACTATGCAGTTTTTTTTTTTTACGTGTTATTTCTTACATTGGTACCCCAGGTCATCTTAGGTTTCATTACATACAGTCGAGAAGAACTACTGAACATAAGAGCAGCGTCAACTCACCATCAGTACGACCAAGAATATGACTTTCGCGAAGCGGACCCTGTGTTCTGCCTTTCACCCAGGACAACGGAATGGATCCCAGCCGGCGACCCCAAAAACGACTTTGAAAAAGGGGAAAACAAAGCGGTCTTCTGGTCAGACTCGGAGACGGGCACATCGTGCACCACTCCCTAGCATTCTCCTCGCCAATGTCCAGTCTCTTGACAACAAGGTTGATGAAATCCGAGCAAGGGTAGCATTTCAGAGGGACATCAGAGACTGTAACGTTCTTTGCTTCACGGAAACATGGCTCACTGGAGAGACGCTATCGGAGACGGTGCAGCCAGCTGGTTTCTCCACGCATCGCGCCGACAGAAACAAACATATTTCTGGTAAGAAGAGGGGCGGGGCGTATGCTTTATGGTTAACGTGACGTGGTGTGGCCAAACAACATACAGGAACTCAAGTCCTTCTGTTCACCTGATTTAGAATTCCTCACAATCAAATGTAGACCGCATTATCTACCAAGGGAATTCTCTTCGATTATAATCACAGCCGTATATATTCCCCCAAGCAGACACATCGATGGCTCTGAACAAACTTTATTTGACTCTTTGCAAACTGGAATCCATATATCCGGAGGCTGCATTCATTGTAGCTGGGGATTTTAACAAGGCTAATCTGAAAACAAGACTCCCTAAATTTGATCAGCATATCGATTGCACAACCAGGGCGGGAAAAACCTTGGATCATTGCTATTCCAACTTCCGCGAGGCCCTGCCCCCGCCCCGCCCTCCTTTCGGAAAAGCTGACCACAACTCCATTTTGTTGATATAAGGCCCTGCCCAAAGTGCTGTACAGAAACCCCCTCCAATTTAAAAGCACGGTGGCGGAAAAGCTGACCACGACTCCCTTCTGGCTTTGTATGATCCCTGCCTACAGACAGAAACTAAAACAAGAAGCTGGGGACAGCAAGGAGCCCTCCACGCTGAGGTCTGTGAAACTCAACGCTGGTCCGACCAATCTGATTCCACACTCCAAGACTGCTTCCATCACGTGGACTGGGATATGTTCCGTATTGCGCATAAATACTGGAGGCAGACAGGACAACATTGAGGTCTGAATACCAATCTGATTCGGTGTGACTGGGATATGTTCATTAGAACGTGCGTTGAAGATGTCGTTCCCATAGCAAACGATTAAAACATTCCCAAACCAGAAACCGTGGATTGATGGCAGCATTCGTGTGAAACTAAAAGCGTGAACCACTGCTTTTAATCAGGGCAAGGTGACTAGAAACATGACCGAATACAAACAGTGTAACTATTCCCTCCGCAAGGCAATCAAACAAGCTAAGCGTCAGTATAGAGACAAAGTAGAATCTCAATTCAACGGCTCAGACACAAGATGTATGTGGCAGGGTCTACAGTCAATCACGGATTACAAAAAGAGAACCAGCACCGTCACGGACCAGGATGTCTTGCTCCCAGGCAGACTAAATAACTTTTTTGCCTGCTTTGAGGACAATACAGTGCCACTGACACTACCCGCAACTAAAACATGCGCACTCTCCTTCACTGCAGCCGAGGTGAGGAAAACATTTAAACGTGTCAACCCTCGCAAGGCTGCAGGCCCAGACGGCATCCCCAGCCGCGCCCTCAGAGCATGCGCAGACCAGCTGGCTGGTGTGTTTACGGACATATTCAATCAATCCCTATCCCAGTCTGTTGTTCCCACATGCTTCAAGAGGGCCACCATTGTTCCTGTTCCCAAGAAAGCTAAGGTAACTGAGCTAAACGACTACTGCCCCGTAGCACTGGACAAGAGGAATACCTACGTGAGAATGCTGTTCATCGACTACAGCTCAGCATTTAACACCATAGTGCCCTCCAAGCTCGTCATCAAGCTCGAAACCCTGGGTCTCGACCCCCCCTGTGCAACTGGGTACTGGACTTCCTGACGGGCCGCCCCAGGTGGTGAGGGTAGGCAACAACATCTCCACCCCGCTGATCCTCAACACTGGGGCCCCACAAGGGTGCGTTCTGAGCCCTCTCCTGTACTCCCTGTTCACCCACGACTGCGTGGCCACGCACGCCTCCAACTCAATCCTCAAGTTTGCGGACGACACAACAGTGGTAGGCTTGATTACGAACAACGACGAGACGGCCTACAGGGAGGAGGTGAGGGCCCTCGGAGTGTGGTGTCAGGAAAATAACCTCACACTCAACGTCAACAAAACTAAGGAGATGATTGTGGACTTCAGGAAACAGCAGAGGGAACACCCCCCTATCCACATCGATGGAACAGTAGTGGAGAGGATAGTAAGTTTAAAGTTCCTCGGCGTACACATCACAGACAAACTGAATTGGTCCACCCACACAGACAGCATCGTGAAGAAGGCGCAGCAGCGCCTCTTCAACCTCAGGAGGCTGAAGAAATTCGGCTTATCACCAAAAGCACTCACACACTTCTACAGATGCACAATCAAGAGCATCCTGTCGGGCTGTATCACCGCCTGGTATGGCAACTGCTCCGCCCACAACCGTAAGGCTCTCCAGAGGGTAGTGAGGTCTGCACAACGCATCACCGGGGGCAAACTACCTGCCCTCCAGGACACCTACACCACCCGATGTCACAGGAAGGCCATAAAGATCATCAAGGACAGCAACCACCCGAGCCACTGCCTGTTCACCCCGCTATCATCCAGAAGGCGAGGTCAGTACAGGTGCATCAAAGCTGGGACCGAGAGACTGAAAAACAGCTTCTATCTCAAGGCCATCAGACTGTTAAACAGCCACCACTAACATTGAGTGGCTGCTGCCAACACACTGACTCAACTCCAGCCACTTTAATAATGGGAATTGATGGGAAATTATGTAAAATATATCACCAGCCACTTTAAACAATGCTACCTAATATAATGTTCCCTACATTATTCATCTCATATGTATATGTATATAATGTACTCTATATCATCTACTGCATCCTTATGTAATACATGTATCACTAGCCACTTTAACTATGCCACTTTGTTTACATACTCATCTCATATGTATATACTGCACTCAATACCATCTACTGTATCTTGCCTATGCCGCTCTGTACCATCACTCATTCATATATCTTTATGTACATATTCTTTATCCCCTTACACTTGTGTCTATAAGGTAGTAGTTTTGGAATTGTTAGCTAGATTACTTGTTGTTTATTACTGCATTGTCGGAACTGGAAGCACAAGCATTTCGCTACACTCGCACTAACATCTGCTAACCATGTGTATGTGACAAATAAAATTTGATTTGATTTGACCTGCTGACTAGAACGTTGTTGTTTTTAATTGCACATGCATGTGCACACACCCACATCTGAACACACGCCAACCCACCTACCCCCACACACACAGAGACACACACAGACACACACTCCCACCTCGGCACAAAGCAGGCTGGTGAGTGACAGTTCAATTCTTCCTTGAGGAGTTTGGCAAACTACTCTGCACACTGTGCTGTCAAACTCCATTTAACATGGGCTCAGGAAGAGAGGCACAAAAAAGGGGATTTGAAGAAAAGTATGATTTGTGACCAGAGTGGTGTCGTGATAAATGAGTTTCAAATTGGACTTGATCTTTTAGGCAGGTTAGCGTTTTCATCATGAATGTTGTTCTGGAGGCAGCTCTGCAGAATGGTCACCAGCTGACAGACACAGTCATAAAATCTGATTTTAAACTTAACCCTAAACCTAACCTTAATCACACTGCTAACCAGCATGCCTAACCCTTACCTTCATTTAAGACCAAAAAGCAGAGAGAGGGGGTTTTGAGGCAGAGAGGTGGTTTCCTCAGGTTAGAAGCTGAGTGGTTTGAGGCAGAGAGGTGGTTTTCCTCAGGTTAGAAGCTGAGTGGTTTGATGCAGAGAGGTGGTTTTCCTCAGGTTAGAAGCTGAGGTGGTTTGAGGCAGAGAGGTGGTTTTCTTCAGGTTAGAAGCTGAGTGGTTTGAGGCAGAGAGGTGGTTTTCCTCAGGTTAGAAGCTGAGTGGTTTGAGGCAGAGAGGTGGTTTTCCTCAGGTTAGAAGCTGAGGGTTTGAGGCAGAGAGGTGGTTTTCCTCAGGTTAGAAGCTGAG